>NC_056731.1:55798554-55801054 GCF_019279795.1 Protopterus annectens
GTAAAAAGATTCCGTAAACCATTCTACCCCAATCCAGTGTGGAATATTTAAGCAATAACCGACGACATGGTGTGGTATATTGAAGATTTACCCATGGTTGGTGTGGTTTAATCAAGAGGGCGAAGCCCGAGTGATTAAATAAAGCCAACTGTGGGTAAATCCTCAATATATCACAACCACAGAGTCTGTTATCTCTATTATACAATGACATTGTTTAAGAAAAAAAATACTTAATTTTCTTAAATAATGTTTTTGTATAATGGCGGATTGCTGTTCTTCCGCTGGTTGTGGTATACTGATTCTGCTTTTTGATGTACTGCACATTCATATGGGACTTGCGTTCCCATGCATACCCAGTACATCAAGGCTTTGAAAGGGAAGCAACAGAGAAAAAAGTCTCTGTTGCTCCGTTCTCTCTCTCTCTCTCTTATTTTTTTTTTTTAATTGTAAAAAAAAAAAAAAAAAGATTTTGGGGCAGTTTATACCAACAGAAAAAAGTCCGGGCGACCAGACCTTATTCCGTTGGTATACTGTGGAATTTACAATGGGCACGGTGGTTGGGCTGGCCAATCAGCGTGCACATTTTAGACTATTAATAGGGAGGAATTGTATAATTGTAAATAGATCCTGGACATCAACAGTGATAAAACAACCTTCTGTGAATGCTCTAAGATGACTGACCTTATTCAAAAAATCCCATGAATCCCGACATAAATGGCGAATGCTGGTCACTGTATCCTTTAAATTTAGCCATATAATAAGTTTTTGAATTGCGAAAATCCACAATTAGTCTTAAGGGTGGATTCCTAAGATTCTTATGGCCAAAATTAATACACTTAGTTATCTTATGTAATTGGTTTTGACTAATAATTTTATTTATTTTCAGGACATTATTTCAACCAAACAAAAGGCATTGCTATGTGGACCGCGCGTGGCTCACTTTATGCCAATATTATTTAGGCTGTGTGGTAATATCATTATTTGTTTAAATGTCCCTATTTTAATATGTGCAAATGTATTCTTGTTTCTTGGATGATATATTTATTGCATGGGATGTAATTCAAACTTTTACAGATTTCATCAATACTTCAACTTTAGAGTGGATGCTGTTTCTAACACATATCTTGATGTACTTTTATTCAAAGACCGTGGACATGGATGCTTGTGTGCAAAGATATTTAGAAAGAGTACTCACTTGAATAAGTTTTTACAGTATACTTGCAACCACCTCTTTCATATAAAATGTGGCATTGTTAAGGGACAGGTGGTAAGAGCAGCCATAATTGTCACTAGATTTGAAGACTTTCTGGAAGAATGTAGACTTTTAAAACAAATGTTTTTAAATATGGGGTATCCTGGAGATTTGATAGATTCTCTAGTTAATGAAGTCACATATAAGAGAGAAATTGTTTTTTACATTCCATTACTTAATTCTTCATCTTTAGTTCCTATTTATTCAAACTGTTCAAACTTTTCAAATGTAAGTGGAAAAGATTTTGATAATGAAGTAATAGAATGTTTTCCAACAAAATCTAAAAATGTTACTGATACAGCACATTATTCATTCATTACCACATTTAGTTCCGATAGCGGGCCCATTGCAGATATTATTCATAAGAATTGGCAATTGGTTGTTACTGAAAAAGACAATGAGGAGAGATCAGGAGCTCATCCTAAAATTATATACAAGTGAGGTATGTGTTTTAAAAACTTGTCTGAGAATATGACTGTTAAATCAAAATTATCAAGTGGGAAAATGACTACTGTAAATGTTGCTCCCAGTGTAACTATATCTTGTGTGAAAACGAGATCCAAATTAACAACAAGCTTATCAGAATACCTGGGAAGTTCAATTGTAAAAGTAGTGTGGTGTATATTGCCTTGTGTAATTCATGCTCAGCTTTTTAAATTGGAAAACTGAACAGAAGATCAAACAAAGAATATGTGAACATAATTATGACATCTCTAGGGCTAGATCACCCAATGCCCTTTATAAGTATATTTCAGTTTTCCAAGGGCATGAATTGAAGTTTGCTGTGTTGCAACAAGTTTTGATCAACTGTAAGGGTGGCCCTTGAAAACTGATATTGGAACACAGGAAACTCTGGTGGCAGATATTTTAAAATTCTGCTATGCCACTGGGGTTAAACGGCATAATTTCTATTTGTCACTTTCATAAGTTAAAGCTTAGGCTGCATGCTTAAAAGATTCTGTTAGTGGTGTTGTACCTTTAAATATGGGTGTAATGGTAACAGTGTTACAGAATATATCACATGGTTTTCTTTTAAATTCAATCAACTGACTGTTGTAGTTATATCTGAAGAAGGCCAGTACTACTGGGAGAAAGCAGTTATTTTAAAGTTTATAAGTAAATAAATAGTTTTATGTCCTGTTTTATTATCTTGGAAACCTGGCTCCTGTTTTTTTTTTTTCTATCGGGATGCATATGCAGATATCTCAATCATGTCCCTTTTCATATGATCCAAGTGGTGCAGCTGAA